>NC_089807.1:830000-875000 GCF_029633855.1 Hoplias malabaricus | reverse complement strand
CACTGAGTTATCTGATCTAATCACATGCTGCTGCTGCTGCTGTCCACACACTGACCCATATACGCTCTTAAAAAAGCAGCTCAGAGAGAGAGAGGCATTTGGAGCAGAGCCACAGAAGATACACTTTTAGTTTCATAAAAAAACCTTTAAAGTAATAATTAGACACAACACACTCTGAGCCCTGTGTTTCAATAGATGCTTAATTGTGTTACTTTATTATCATGAAATATTACTGATATACAACACTGTACACTCACACAGTCACTCACTCACCCAGTCACTCACTCACAGTCACTCACTCACCCAGTCACTCACTCACACACTCACCCAGTCACTCACTCTCACACTCACCCAGTCACTCACTCACAGTCACTCACTCACCCAGTCACTCAGTCACTCACTCACACACTCACCCCGTCACTCACTCACACACTCACCCCGTCACTCACTCACACACTCACCCCGTCACTCACTCACACACTCACCCCGTCACTCACTCACACACTCACCCCGTCACTCACACACACACTCACCCTGTCACTCACTCACACACTCACCCAGTCACTCACTCACACACACTCACCCAGTCACTCACACACACACACTCAACCAGTCACTCACACACACACTCACCCAGTCACTCACACACACACTCACCCAGTCACTCACTCACACACACTCACCCAGTCACTCACTCACACACTCACCCAGTCACTCACTCACACACTCACCCAGTCACTCACACACACACTCACCCAGTCACTCACACACACACTCACCCAGTCACTCACACACACACACTCACCCAGTCACTCACACACACACACTCACCCAGTCACTCACACACACACACTCACCCAGTCACTCACACACACACACTCACCCAGTCACTCACACACACACACTCACCCAGTCACTCACACACACACACTCACCCAGTCACTCACACCTGTGGACAGGAGCTCACTTGAAAATAATCATACAATGACTAGGAATCATAAACGGTGCTAATCCTTTAGCTTTATATGTTTTTTGCAGCTGGTTTGCGCAGAATTATGTGAATTCATTTGTTCACCCATCTTCTGTAAGTGCTGTATCCTACTGAGGGTCTTGATGGGTCCAGAGTCTGGGCACAAGACAGAAACACAGTCTGAACAGAGGCCCAGTGTAAGAAACAAGCCTGTAATGAACTGTATATCGTTTTCCTTTGTTTAATGGAGTCAGCCATGAAGCTGCCACCTAAAGCCAAGGTAAAGTTAAGCTTCTCATCCAATTAAAGTTTTACGTCTGAGCCATAACCATTCCCCAGCCTTTACTGACCCTCAAACAATCGTCAAGTTCAATAAACAATTTCCACACTTAGGAACTCATTACACAGAGTCCAGGAAACCACAGCGCAGCTATTTTCACTTTTGAAACAGGCGTGTTGCAGCCGCTTTCCTGATAAGGATGCAGCCAGCGGGTTTTAATGAAAGCCCTAACTCTCAGATTGTTTGGCCGGTCTGGTCAGTGATCTCACCAGATAAAAAGTCCATTTGAAATGAGGTGATCAATGGCCTGATCAAACACATCCCTTCTGGCTGAGAGTGAGGGCTCTGTAACATGGAGTGTGTGGAGGTTTGTAAACAGGAGCTTCCTAACGGCAGCTGGGGGTTTGTTATTATGGCACCACCCCTGACACTAATGATACGTGTAGATAGACAGTAATAATGTAATTGATACTAATTAACAGGTACATATCCATATTCACTTGTCTGTTCTCTGAGCACCACTGGCCACACAGGAAAATTATGTAGTTATACACTTACAGTTGATCTACATTAAGAGAGGCACTATCCACATACTGTCATTCCTCTGGGTGATTGTCTGTGAAGAGTGTAGTATGGTTTCTCTGTGTCTGTGTGGGTTTCCCCCCGGTGACTGTCTGTGAGGAGTGTGGTGTGTTTTCTCTGTGTCTGTGTGGGTTTCCTCTGAGTGACTGTCTGTGAGGAGTGTGGTGTGTTTTCTCTGTGTCTGCGTGGGTTTCCCCCGGGTGACTGTCTGTGAGGAGTGTGGTGTGTTCTCCCTGTGTCTGTGTGGGTTTCCTCCGGGTGACTGTCTGTGAGGAGTGTGATGTGTTTTCTCTGTGTCTGCGTGGGTTTCCCCCCGGTGACTGTCTGTGACGAGTGTGGTGTGTTTTCTCTGTGTCTGTGTGGGTTTCCTCTGAGTGACTGTCTGTGAGGAGTGTGGTGTGTTCTCCCTGTGTCTGTGTGGGTTTCCTCCGGGTGACTGTCTGTGAGGAGTGTGGTGTGTTCTCCCTGTGTCTGTGTGGGTTTCCTCTGGGTGACTGTCTGTGAGGAGTGTGGTGTGTTTTCTCTGTGTCTGTGTGGGTTTCCTCCAGGTGACTGTCTGTGAGGAGTGTGGTGTGTTTTCTCTGTGTCTGTGTGGGTTTCCTCCGGGTGACTGTCTGTGAGGAGTGTGGTGTGTTCTCTCTGTGTCTGCGTGGGTTTCCTCCGGGTGACTGTCTGTGAGGAGTGTGGTGTGTTCTCTCTGTGTCTGCGTGGGTTTCCTCTGGGTGACTGTCTGTGAGGAGTGTGGTGTGTTCTCTCTGTGTCTGTGTGGGTTTCCTCTGGGTGACTGTCTGTGAGGAGTGTGGTGTGTTCTCTCTGTGTCTGTGTGGGTTTCCTCTGGGTGACTGTCTGTGAGGAGTGTGGTGTGTCCTTCTTGTGTCTGCGTGGGTTTCCTTCCACGCTCCCAAAACATACGTTGGTAGGTGGATTGACTCAAAAGTGTCCGTAGGTGTGAGTGTGTGAGTGAATGCGTGAGTGTGTGTGTCGCCCTGTGAAGGACTGGTGCCCCCTCCAGGGTGTATTCCTGCCTTGTGCCCAATGATTCCAGGTAGGCTCTGGACCCACCACGACCCTGAACTGGATAAGGATTACAGATAATGAATGAAGATGGTGCTACACTGTGTAGAAGCACAGCTGGTGCTAACAGACACTTGTGGTTTGGCACACCACAGCAGATGATTTTCCAACAAACCGAGGTTCAAATCACACACAACTGCGGTGGGCTACAGGGCTTGTGTTTTTATCCTCCACGTGTGTTCAGGCTGTGACATCACCAGTCAGGGAGCTCCCACAGTGCCCCCTCCCTGTGGCTCTCTTAAATGCACATACATTAACTTTAGCCTTGTGCTTAATTTCCTCAGACGCAGAACAGAAATTTGAAACGACACACACGTCATTATTTTAATATACTGTCTTCATTTTGAGATACCTTCCACGTTTTTAAATACAGTGGTATACAGTATTACCATTTTACCGCCCAACCCTAGATCTGCATAATTTTTTGGCCCATTTCACCCTGTTCTCCAGTGGTCAGGACCCCCATGGAGCAGGTATGATTTGGGATGTGGATCATTCTCAGTGCTGCAGTGAATCTGATTGCACTGAGCCAATCCTCAGCGCTTAGGAACTGATCACTCATCAGTCAGAATCAAGACCTTCACTTGTTAAACGTGTCCTCATAAAAATGTTCCAACATCTACAGTAAAGTTTTAGAGAAGGTTACAGCTGTTGCAGTTGTGAAGGCAGAGACAAAACTAATGTTACATTTATTTGTTTTTTCTCCTGTAAATCATCAATGATCAAAGTAATACCCTTATTTCCCGTGTTTGTGGATGTTTATTTTACCACGTGAACACAGCACTGTCCTTCACCTCCCTGTTTCATGGCGAATGACCAATTGACAATGTCTTGGAACACACACACACACACACACACACACACACACACACACACACACACACACACACACAATCGTGTTTATGTGAATTGTGGGGACATTGCATAGACTTCAGTTCATTTTCTGAAGACTTACACTCTAAATAAAAATTTAAAAAGTTTGTTGAGCGATGCCATAGAGGAACCACATTTCCATGTTTGTTAAAGGGATGTGTGAGTGTGAAGAACATTTTAAAGGTTTAAAAATCCACTTACCATTTACATGTTAGTTAAAAAGGGTTCTGTATGGAACCAAAGTGGTTCTATGGCACCACTCAAAAAATCTTTGTCACAACTTTATTTTTAAGAATGTATCATTTAACTTTTCCATATGTACATCTAGCTTTACCCTAAACCTAACCCTAACTCTAACCTTAAACCTAACCCTAAATGTAACGCTAGGCTTAAACATTTACATTATTGAAACCAGCTGGTGGTCACCACAAAGAAGATACAGGGGTTGGACAATGAAAGTGAAACACCTGGCTTTAGACCACAGTAATTTATTAGTGCGGTGTAGGGCCTCCTTTTGCGGCCGATACAGCGTCAGTTGGTCTTGGGAATGACATACACAAGTCCTGCACAGTGGTCAGAGGGATTTGAAGCCATTCTTCTTGCAGGATAGTGGGCAGGTCTCTACGTGATGCTGGTGGAGGAAAACGTTTCCTGACTCGCTCCTCCAAAACACCCCAAAGTGGCTCAATAATATTTAGATCTGGTGACTGTGCAGGCCATGGGAGATGTTCAACTTCACTTTCATGTTCATCAAACCAGTCTTTCACCAGTCTCACTGTGTGTATTGGTGCATTGTCGTCCTGATACACGGCACCGCCTTCAGGACACAGTGTTTGAACCATTGGATGCACATGGTCCTCCAGAATGGTTCTGTAGTCCTTGGCAGTGACACGCCCATCTAGCACAAGTATTGGGCCAAGGGAATGCCATGATACGGCAGCCCAAACCATCACTGATCCACCCCAATGCTTCACTTTGGGAATGCAGAAGTCTGGTGGTACGCTTCTTTGGGGCTTCTCCACACCGTAACTCTCCCGGATGTGGGGAAAACAGTAAAGATGGACTCATCAGACAACAGTACATGTTTCACATTGTCCACAGTCCAAGATTTGCGCTCCTTGCACCATTGAAACCGACGTTTGGCATTGGTGTGAGTGACCAAAGGTTTGGCTACAGCAGCCCGGCCGTGTGTATTGACCCTGTGGAGCTCCCGACGGACAGTTCTGGTGGAAACAGGAGAGCTGAGGTGCACATTTAATTCTGCCGTGATTTGGACAGCCGTGGTTTTATGTTTTTTGGACACAATCCGGGTCAGCACCCGAACATCTCTTTCAGACAGCGTCCTCCTGCGTCCACAGTGAATCCTGTTGGATGTGTTTGGTTCTTCTTGGTGGTATGCTGACATTACCCTGGATACCGTGGCTCTTGATACATCACAAAGATAGTCTCGGTCACAGATGCTCCAGCAAGACGTGCACCAACAATGTGTCCTCTTTTGAACTCTGGTGTGTCACCCATAATGTTGTGTACATTGCAGTATTTTGAGCAAAACTGTGCTCTTACCCTCTGCTAATTAACCCTTCACACTCTGCTCTTACTGGTGCAATGTGGAATTAATGAAGATTGGGCCACCAGGCTGCTCCAGTTTAGCCATGAAACTTCCCACACTGAAATGACAGGTGTTTCAGTTTCATTGTCCAACCCCTGTATGTCCCCACAGTGTGAGTGTGTAAACAGGATTTGTCCACACATTGTGATATTTTCTTGGCACACACACACACACACACACACACACACACACACACACACAAATAGAGCTTGCTGGTTGGCTGGTCACAGACACATACTCCATCTTCTGTTCCATTTATGTGTACCAAGGAGACAGATGATGGCGAGTGGAGGAAGAAGAGACAGGAGTGGGCATTCTTTTCCATCAGATGGATGCCTGAATGTTAGACCCTGCTGTACATTACCTTTAACACTGGCCATTCCCCTTTATACCCACCCGTCTCCTCCCAACAGCCCGTGGTCCAGCCATCTCATAAATGTCCTGATTTAAAGCTTCTCCTGGAAGGGTATAGGAGCAGCCGAATGCCGGGGCTCTATCTGCTATTGATCAGAAGGCTTCTTCTCATTATACCAGCATCGCGTTCCCATCCTTTACCTTCGATGCACCCTCCGCTGACTACTAATACACCATCAAATGTAATGAGAATGAATGGGTGCACGAGCGCCAGCGTACACACAGCATTTCCCCTTGGGAAGAGGACACTTACCGCTGTCGCTGTTTAAGGATTCAGCTCTGAAAATGGACTCTTGCTCTGATGTAAAGTTCATACATAAAGAGGATTTGGGGGAAATACTAAAGAAAAACATCATGCATATTGAGCAGAGATGGAATGATAAATATGCATGTGATCAGTTAATGTATGCGAACTCAAGGAGTGACAGCACGCATGACTTTGACAAACAGGCCAGTGGAAAAGTAGAGGGGGGGTGTTGCAGAAAGGAAAAACAGACGAGAGGAAAGGTGCTCACACTCGCCTTCAGTGCACTGTGATTTATTCAATGGCGCTAATTGAGACAGGCGTCGTTAAAATCGGTGGCGATAAATTGCTTTAATGACGCTGGTGTCGTGTCTAACATTGCTGAGAACTAATTACTTTCTATCTGTTGCTGGGCACCACACGGCTGCGTAGAGTCTCGTTAATCCTGGATGTTGTCTTTGTCGGCGTCCGTGTGTGTGTGTGTGTGTGTGTGTGTGTGTCAGACTGACTGTGATTGAAGGATGGGCTGCTGTAATGGATGAATGATTGCTAAACACAATGAGTATTACAGGAAGGGAGAGTGATGAATGCGTTCGTGTTATTGACATCTCCAATGCTCTCTATTGACCTTCCCAGAAATTTCCATAGACTCCTGTTCTGGTATTTGTTTTGTTTTTTCTTTCCAGCCGTATGCACATACAGCTACCCAGGTACCCAGACGATTAGGTCAGGTAGGGACAAAAGTAACTGGAAAGATCTCCATCAGTCCAGAGAGTGCAGATTTACCCCTCCACAACCCAGATTTACCACTTTACATCCCAGGGCTAACCATCACAATACCTCTGTAATAGAACTTTATCTGCTCAACAGGAACCTACTGGACTCTACTTTCTGTTTGGGCCCTGGTTAGTTTTCCAGAACCTGAACACACCCGCCTAAAAATCTATAAAGTGTCTTATCAAAACTCTATCACTAATGGAAAGAGTGGGCTTTTAAAAAACCACAACAATGGCGGTGGTAACGTTAAGCGGTGTTTACTCATGGTGTATCGGCGTGTTGTTGTTGTTTGGGACTGAACACAGCTCCGTCATCAGTTCAGACAGATCAGTAGAGTTTGTTCCTTCCTTGTTGCAGCGTCCAGCTCTCGCTGGATTCTTTCGTCGGCCACCGATCCAAGGAGCGCTCGAACCTCTTCAAAAGACCACGGTGTCATTTTACGAGCTGCCGTCGTGAGTCGGATAAAAACAAACGTGATCTCTGCTGCAGCTGGAGATTTTACAGATGGAGAGTTGGAAATTTACCTGATGGTAAAGTTATAAAGTCAAGTCGAGTAGGGACCATGCAGTGGATAAGTGCCATAAACAAGTCCTGATATAGGGCATTGTGTCCTTAATCTGTAATCAATCAAATCAAAGTTTCTTTGTAATATAAATACACATCATACATGGTACAACTACCAGTGAAATTCTCAGAGCATTGTCCTTAAACCTGAAGTGACAGTTGAAGGTGTTCTCTGCAGAAACGGACAGTAACACCTGTTCCTGACTTTCGACTCAGAATTAATGTTTGATTCATTCTGACCAGCTCTTCGCTGTGATGTTTACCCAGGTGATGTGCAAGAAAGGCTGATTGAAATTTGTCAGCAATGCGGTACGAATGCCTGCATGTCTTGGGGGCTGGTTGAGGGTCTACACTCCTGTGGTTTCCATGGTTGCAGTTTAATAAGCTCACCGAGCTTCTCCGCTCTGTTCTGCCTGTCATTTTTCCTTCACTTCTCTGCTATCTTTTGATTGTTATTTAAAACCTGGGCTGCACCTTCTCACTCTCTGCCTCCACTGACTTTGCCTTGGGGCTCCTTCTACGCATCTCCCTGGGTGGAGTCAGCAGTGGTGCCCAGCATTGCTTATAAGATAAAGCGTCCTAAATAGTGCTGGGCTTGTGTGTTTGATTGCACACGTTGAAAGGAGACACACGCTCTTTGAAAGGCAGCTTTTGAAGAGTACAAAGCCTTTCTGCCTTTGTGTTGTTAACTGTGTCGCTGGTCGTGTAAATAGAGGGGGCGGACAATATGCCGTGATGGAGAACTCAATTATGGCTCCAGCACCAAGAGGCTGTACATGTTGGACATGGTTGTTGCATGTTTCAAGCCAGGCGCAATCAAACTCATCAGCATGTGATAGCCAGACTGAGGGGATAATGTTCATTTTTGATGGCTTCTCTTTTGGAGTTTCAGTGTAGTGTTAGCACCTCATTAAAGATGTGGATATTTACATTTTACAGAATAAAATGTGTAACTCTCTCACATCTTACAAGGCTTAAAGAAATTATATTGTTATAAGATGTAGCAGTGAAAACACACACAAAACACACATACACGATCTTGTATATGTGAATTGTGGGGACATTACATGGACTTTCTTTCACTTTGTGGAGACTTGCTGTTAACTTTTCATAAGTACTACCCTAAACCCAACATAACCTTTAGACATGTCTTCACCTTAAAAGGTAACAGTCCTCTCTCGTTCTCTCTCTCTCTCTCTCTCTGGTTTGTAGTAAAGCCTGTAAAAGCACATCAATCCTATTACTGTGGGATGACCAGGAATCCACGAAGTGATCTGCTACCGTCCTCTTTTCCACTATCGGGCAAAATTGAAACGATAAATTCTTTCCTCTGCAATCTCCACCATCTCTCTTTCTCTTTCTCTCTCTCTCTCTCTCTCTCTCTCTCTCTCTCTCTCTCTCTCTCTCTCTCTCTCTCTCTCTCCATATATTCTCCCAGTGATCTCTCTTTTATTTGCTGTACAAATAACAGAAGCTGCTGGCAGCAGCGAGGCTCAGATTGTGCACCGTGCTCCTGCGGCTGGTGAACACTGAGACATTCCGAGTCCAGAATGAACAGAAAAACAGTGCTGCCAAGCACAGCTCAGCATTACTTCTGTCCACTGTAGCAGGCCTCTGGGGAAGGGTCAGCTGAGGTCGACTGGTCATTATCAGTGAGCTATGAATTCAGATTGATGATGAAGAATGTTGAGTCTTTACATTTATTGAGACATTTATCAAGACATTTATTGTCAGGTGATCATTTTCAGTGTAATCTGCATTGTGAATATGAAGAACCGGATCCTCTGCATTGAGCTGTAACCATTGGTTGGTTTTGAAATCAGATGATGGATTTTTGAAAAGTGCTAGACCAATTTATTATTCATTCATTTATTAATTGTCTGTAACCCTTATCCAGTTCAGGGTGGCGGTGAGTCATTTGGCGCAAGGCAGGGACAGAGGCAGAGCGCCAGTCCTTCACAGGGCGACACACAATCACACACTCACACCTACGGACACTTTTGAGTCTCCAATCCACCTACCAACGTGTGTTTTTGGAGTGTGGGAGCAGACACAGGGAGAACACACCACGCTCCTCACAGACAGTCACCCGGAGGAAACCCACGCAGACACAGGGAGAACACACCACACTCCTCACAGACAGTCACCCGGAGGAAACCCACGCAGACACAGAGAGAACACACCACACTCCTCACAGACAGTCACCCGGAGGAAACCCACGCAGACACAGGGAGAACACACCACACTCCTCACAGACAGTCACCCTGAGGGAAACCCACGCAGACACAGGGAGAACACACCACACTCCACACAGACAGTCACCCGGAGGAAACCCACGCAGACACAGAGAGAACACACCACGCTCCTCACAGACAGTCACCCGGAGGAAACCCACGCAGACACAGGGAGAACACACCACACTCCTCACAGACAGTCACCCGGAGGAAACCCACGCAGACACAGAGAGAACACACCACACTCCTCACAGACAGTCACCTGGAGGAAACCCACGCAGACACAGGGAGAACACACCACACTCCTCACAGACAGTCACCCGGAGGAAACCCACGCAGACACAGGGAGAACACACCACACTCCTCACAGACAGTCACCCGGAGGAAACCCACGCAGACACAGGGAGAACACACCACACTCCTCACAGACAGTCACCCTGAGGGAAACCCACGCAGACACAGGGAGAACACACCACACTCCTCACAGACAGTCACCCGGAGGAAACCCACGCAGACACAGAGAGAACACACCACACTCCTCACAGACAGTCACCCTGGAGCTGTGTGACTGTGACAGCACCTGCTGCTGGGAATGTGTGATTCAGGATGATTTACATCCTGTTAATGTGATAGTTTGGTTGGTGGTGGGTGGGTCGGGGGTTGTTTGACTGAACCAGTGACATTGGCGGGGTTGGCCTCACAACCGTAAGTGCACATTATTCATTCATTTTTAATTGTAATTAGTGCCTTACCCTGGATGATATTTGTGTTCACACAAATGATATATTTTCCAGTAAAACAGGAGCACAAACAAAGGCCTGGGGAATGAAATTGAAGAACAAGGGCACTCAGAAAGTCAGTGTCAGAAAGTCAGGGGTCAGAGATACTCTCAGCTCGTATTGATATCGGTACATACCAGGGGTTCCCAACATTTTATACGACCGCAGACAACAGCCCTTGTTTTTTCAGTGGATCAGGGGAGATGTGAAGGGTAGGGGTTGTTGAGAGCTCCGGTTCAGTCTCGAGTGATGGAGGTCCAGTGAGCTGTAAATCTGTGGGACCCTGGGAACATGCTCTGAAGAATGGCCTCAGTACTCTGGGTGGAGGGTGTGGGATTAACTGTGTGGAGCTCGTAATCCCAGGACTATAACCCATATTGAACCGGAGCTCGCTAGTAGAGTGATCACTCTATTCTGTAGAGACTCTCTATCTCTCTCTCTCTCTCTCTCTCTCTCTCTCTCTCTCTTGCTCTCTCTATCTGTCTCTCTCTCTCTCTCGCTCTATCTCTGTCTCTCTCTCTCTTTCTCTCTCTCTCTTTATCTCTCTCTTTTTCTCTCCCTCTCTGTCTCTCTCTCTATCTCTCTCTTTCTCTCTCCCTCTCTGTCTCTCTCTCTCTCTCTCTCTCTGTCTCTCTCTGACTCTTTTGCTCTCTCTCTCTATCTCTCTTTCTCTCTCCCTCTCTGTCTCTCTTTCGCTCTCTCTCTCTCTCTCTCTCTCTCTCTCTCTCTCTCTCTCTCTGTCTCTCGCTGCTCTCTCTCTCTCTCTCTCTCTCTCTCTCTCTCTGTCTCTCGCTGCTCTCTCTCTCTCTCTCTCTCTCTCTCTCTCTCTCTCTTTCATGCTTTGCATCACTCTCAGTGTTTCTGTCTTTCCAACACACCTTAAGATGAGTGAACTCAGCTTCACCTACTGTGGACAGTTTTGCACACACAGTGAGTACAGTGTCTGTCGAGAAACTGGGGCAGTTGCACATGAGCCTAAGCTCAGCAGGCCCAATGCCAAACGTCCAGCGCTGGGCTGTAAGGAGGTGGAGCTGCGTTCTCTGGTGTGAATGAAATCCATCCAGTAACATTGGGATGAGGTGGAGTCATGTTTCTAAACAATCCCCATCATCCATCACAATCACCAGACTTTCCTGAAGTTAATAATCCTCACAGAAAAGACTCAGATTCAGGAGAAATGTTAGTTGAGCAAATCAATTAATAAATAAATCCAAATTTATTTATATAGAGCTTTTTCACAGCAGAGAGTCACCACAGACATTTTACAGAGATCTGGGTCCAAGTCAAATACTTCCCCAGTGCATGAGGAAAACAAAGACCTTGAAAGGAATCAAGAATCATATGTCTGTTAGAGATAATGAGTTATAGTAATGCGACTGTAAATTAAGTTATGAAGATGTATGAGGGAGTAGGAGGTGGTCAGTGATTCTGTGGGAGGGTAAAAACAGGTAAAATTTGTTTGGGCTGAAACAGTCCCTTGCATGGCCATGCAGGATGCTGTGGGGTGGGAGCTGGATCAAGGCAACACCAGGGAGAGCAGCAGGAACAAGGCATCTGAATTCATGAGAGAGAGAGAGGAGAAGGAAAACCAGAAAGTAAGAGGAAAAATAGGAGGATTAATCAGTTCATGACAAAATGGGAAAAATCTGCCTGCAGGAAAATACTAAAAATGATGCAGATGCCAAGCAAGAAAACCCAGCAACAGACAGGCAACAGACATGAGGGGGGAGTATGCAGTCTGGTTGATGATAACCAGAAAATGAACTAAAACAGCTGTAATGACAGTAGTAAGGCAATGTTAATACAAAGTAGTGTGAATATGTAAAAACAGCTATAACCCCCACTACAGAAGCATTAGTCAGAATGTGGATGATTAACCAATAGCCTGTGTGAAAAT
Organism: Hoplias malabaricus; assembly: GCF_029633855.1. Taxonomy (NCBI): domain Eukaryota; kingdom Metazoa; phylum Chordata; class Actinopteri; order Characiformes; family Erythrinidae; genus Hoplias; species Hoplias malabaricus. The sequence continues at coordinate 862,703 of NC_089807.1, read as the reverse complement.
ACAGGCTCTTTGTGAGATCCTTGTCTTTCCAGATGTGAGGAAATACAAGTAGAGCAATGTCCTGTGAAAGTACATGATGGGTGATAAGGTATGAGACGTTCAGTGAGATGCAGCTGCGTAAATCATTTATAGTTTTATAAACCAAGATGAGTATTTTATAGTCAGTGCAACATTTTACAGGTGGTCAGTTTAGGGATGAGAAGACTGGGGTTATATGCGCAACATTGTTAACTAACTAAAGCTTGTGTAATGCACTGAATGAGTTCCCTGCCAGTAGCACGTTGCAGTAATCGACGGTTGAGGTTATGTACGTTTCTCCACATCTAATAAGTGAATATATAAATTTATTTATGGAAATATCATAAAAGTGCAAGAAATCCCTGAAATGCATGCTCCTTACAAATATGGCACCATTTTAAAAGTAAATTAACAGGCTCCATTGGTATGAGATTTAATGCTAAAAAGCATTATTACAGCAAAGAAATAATCTACAAACACACATTTCCTTACTTTTTGTGCTATATTTAGAATGATCTGGATTAGCCACATAGAGCCTAAGGTCATTATGTTGAGTGCAAAGCATCAGCCGGAGGGTTATTAAGCACCCCTCCACTGGGCTGAACCTATACCTTTGATGTTCCTTATTGGTTGATATTGATTTCTGTGGTCTGGTTTGGACTGGTAATTGAGCTTTAATAAATGCAACCACAAAGAGAAATCATAAAGATCCAAGCACAGCGCACCATCGAGAGCATTGGCCTCTTTTCACACAGAGCTCAGGTATTGATTTGTTGATTGATTGGAAGGTCTTAACTATCTTCCAATTTTAATACAAACTGATTTCAGTGTGTTGAAGGAAGATCTGATTTGATTTAATTGTGTAAATAGTACAAATTAATTAGTATTACAAAAATGATTAACATTTTTAAAAATAATTATTTTAGCAAATGCATCAACACAAGTGAATTCAGTCCCTGGTGAACTGACTAGTGCACTTCATGTTTCCGTTTCTGAGCTTAAAGAAAATTATAGTGAAGACATTTACATCTTGTGAAGTTTCTTAAAACCTTTGAGATGTGTCTCAAATTCACAAATCCCATTTCAAGAAAGGTCCTCTTCGCACAGTTGGAAGTCATTGCCCAGTAACTTTCAAACTTCTTGGAAAAAGCCTGGTCTAATACAATCACCGCCAACATCTTGTTGCCCAGCCTTTGAAAGCATGTTCAAATTAAAAGCAATGATATTTACACCCTCTTTAGCTAGTGCTTTCATTCCGAATCAGAATGCATTCTGTTTATTTATCACTTTCCAAGCCGTAAATAGATTTGTTTGGCAATAGTCATCTCTGGCTATTTTGTATTCAAACGATGGGCTGTTAAAACATCTGCCAAAATAGTTCGTATTGATTCAAATAGTTCTGCTGCACTTTGGGAAGGTAGCACTCAGAATGGGGGGTGTATGTGGGTCATTTTTAATTGGTCTGAACTTGGACCCATGGTAGAAGGACTTCATCTCTCATCAATTTGTCCTATTTGTTTTAGCTCGCTCCTTGTATTGCCTTCGGTTTTTGGACAATTGTGGTTTTCAGAGTATGGTCGTGCAGATGGCTGGCCTTCGTTTGTGTGAACCTTTTTAATTTGAGGGTGTAGTTGTGTGTGACTCTAGTGCTTGTATGGGTTTGATGTTTGATATTGTGCTCCTGGGGCTTCAGGCCCGTGAGTCTCCAAGCCCCAGTCAGAAGATTAATGTCCCTCTGGACTTGTCCTTTCTGTCTGCTACTGGCGCAGGCCCAGCCTCTGTTCTCTTTTTCTTATTTCCTCCCACACTTCCTCACTCTTACTGTCCCTTTATCCCCTGCTCATTGAGGTGAGATCCCTCATAACAGTCTCCACACTTCATCTCTGGCTTGTTCTCTCACAGGTTTTTAGGACTCTCTGCTTTGTGGCGTTTATGAAGTTCAGTATTCCAACTATTTTTTTTTGTTTTTAATTGATATAAGTTCAGTCCAGAGGCAGTGTGGAAGTGTGAGACAGTCTGTCTGTTTCACCTAAAACATGGGTACTTACTCCCATCAGAACTTGGCTTCAAAATGCCTGAAAAAACAAGATCTATTTGGATAAATCTTTTGGTTTTAGAGCATTCCATTCAAGGATGGACTAGGCATGAATAAAGTTGTGGCAGTTACAGTAACAAGGCTGTTTCTACAGTTTTAATTGGTCTGTGAATATATTAACATTGTAAAAACATTATAATCATCCTGGAATCTCTCAGTACACACTGTGAAAAATTTTAATGCTCTTTAATGCCACTTAAAACTATATATTATGTTAAAGAAAAATGTAATTAGAACATGTCCATATATTATATCAGTTTACAATGGAATATTTTTGTTTCAATTGGCTCCATTTCTCAATGTGGAAACGTCAGTTTACCTGTCAATCGTCACTATTTCCTAATTTCTCCTTTCCTTCTGCGGGCCGCTGACACACACGGAATGTGTGAGGGACTGGATGAGTGTGTGAAATTGTGATTCTGGGTCAAACATCTGAACTGGATGAAGGGGTTAGAGATGATGAATGAATGAATGTGCTGAAGTGTTGTGAGGGTCTCTGCAGTTTTAATTCACTGCCCCAAGGACCATGACCCCAACTACTTTGTGAAAGGTTTGTAGTTCTGATGACAACCTGAGATAAAAGAAACCTTCCCCTCGTCCCTCCCCATGCTGTCCTCTCTGCTGCGGAGCCCAGATAAAGCTCTGTCAGGGGCTTTAAAAGCTTCTTCAGATAAAAAGACCCTCATCTGGAAGCATATCCCATTAAAACCGCATTTTACATAAGACCACATTCAAAGAACATTCAAGAACTGTTGACTGGTAATTTGTGCTGGAGAAATACTACTGGTGCTTCTTCACTGTATACTACATACTCTACTGGACACTACTGTCTGTTTGGTCCCTGGTTCCTGGTTGTTTTTCCATAACTGCAGCTCTTCCCAAAATGTATCTGGTGTCGTCTCTAACCCCGTCTCTAAGGGGAACAGTGGTCTTTGGAAACCACAACAACGGCGGCGGTAACGTTAAGCGATGTTACTCATGGTGTATTGGCGTGTTGTTGTTGTTTGGGACTGAACACAGCTCCGTCATCAGTTCAGACAGATCAGTAGAGTTTGTTCCTTCCTTGTTGCAGTGTCCAGCTCTCGCTGGGTTCTGCTTGCTTGGAAACATAAGAGAGCAGGGACTTTAAAAGAACCCAGTTCCAGAGACTAGGACCAGGAGTAGAGTAGGGACCATGCAGTGGGAAAGGTTCATAGTGGATACATTACATTACATGTCCAGAATATTTGTAGACCCACTTAAAATGACTGGGCATTAGGTTCTATAAGATTTATTCTGTGTGGAGATATGTACAAGCTCTCTGTGAAAGCATTGACAGTAAATGAACCTCAGAATTTCCAAGCTCAATTTTAAGCATTAGCTATATATATATATATATATATATATATATATATATATATATATATATATATATATATATATATAAATCCCAGCACTGTGCTGTGGATCAGTGGAGCATTTCAACCATCAACACCTGACCTCTTTAAGGTTTAAATGTGAATGCCATCAAAATCTGGCAGAAGTCTAGTGTCCCGACATCTAGTGTAAACTCTACCCTGAAGAGCTGCTCAGCTAATTCTGAACCCTCATTTTATTTCCCTCCAGCGCCCCCTGCCTTGAAGCTTTCTGTGAACGAGACGTACGTGGTGGACCCTGGGCAGGATGTTACGTTGACCTGCGAGGTGACAGCAGGCTTCCCCACTCCCACAGTTACCTGGTCCCGTTATCCTGGGCCTCTTCCTCGTCGTTCTGTGGTCCGCGGTGGGTCGCTCACGCTGCGGTCTGTCACTTCAGCTGAGTCTGGATTTTACAACTGTACGGCTGTCAACAACGTGGGAAACCCGGCCAGGAGGAACGTCAACCTCATCGTGAGGAGTAAGTCCGATCAGTGTCTGTAGCTCAGGTGTGTCGCGGGTGTACACTGTGATCGAATCAGCAGCTGCCCTGTTAGTAATGGAGGGTCAGTCTCATGAATCTTGGAGAAAGCACACATTCATAGCGCCCTGCTGAGGCTGGGGTCATTGTGTGTAATCGACTGGGACTCTCTCACACACACACACACATATAAATATTTGTTGTTTCTGCTATATGTGTCAGGACATTCCATAAACACTCAGGAGATGCTTTTGTCCTGACATTTCCCCAAAACTGAACATTGAAGCTGAGGGTCGAGGCACTGGGGTCATGAAGGTTGATGGAGGTGATGGAACTGTCCCTTCACTTTCCCCACATCTATTTGTCCTGCTGATTGAGGAGAATGAACTGGCAGCACTTCTGCTCCAAACCCATGGCCTTACGGGTAAATGAAGTGGGTCTGAGGCAGAAGGGTTGTTGGTTCAATCCCTCGACCAGGAACAGTGCTGTCTCCTCCATCAGCATTCGTGTCTGAGGTGCCCTAGACCCTCGGCTCCTCTTCAGGTGCTGGCATGGCTTCTTGGAAGGTCCAGGTGTGTGTGTGTATGTCTGTGTGTGTGTGTGTGTGTGTGTGTGTGTATATATATGTGTGTGTGTGTGTGTGTGTGTTTACACATAGTACACTATGTTGGCACCCAAAGACCTGAAGTATAATTACACTTGATGGAAGTGGAAGCCAAAGCTCATAATGCTGTCCGCCTCTCCATGTCAAAAAGTGTGTGTGTGTGTGTGTGCGCGCGTGCACTGCGCGTGTTCCGCGTGGGGGCAAGGCAGCAGTTGAACTCTGATTAGCTATGCTGCCTGTGTGTAATCATGTCAAACGCTTGAGGCTCTGGCAAAGACGCTGTAAAAGCCAGCATTACACCCAGCCGTCATTAGTGCCCCGGGGCTATTCTTAGCCCTTTTAATCATCTTTATTTACTTCAATTAATTGCACTGGAAAGAGGTAATTAGCATCAGTTCTCTCTCTCTCTCTCTCTCTCTCTCTCTCTCTCTCTCTCTCGCTCGCTCTTTCTTTCCAACTCTGAGGCGGATGTGAACTCAGGATCAGTCTCTGATATAATGAGCTCAGGAATGTGTGAGGAACACATACACACTGTAAATGCAGGGGGCTGTCCGTTTGGACACATGGATCTGATTCTATGGCTCTGAAATCCTCAGCCTCTACCTTTTTGAGGGCCATTTGTCATAGTGTCAGAGCAGTAAACAGTGTCCTAAGATTGTGGAGCTGTGAGTACATTTCAGGAACAGATTCCTCATGTACCTATTACACAGGAGCTGAATTTAACTTTGGGGAATTGACGATTAAATGGAATAAACACTGAAAGTGACAAAAAAGAAATGCTTGCATATTTGATGAATGTTTTGTCCTTTCTTAATACATTCATCAATATCCATTTACTTGCTCTGGACCCCCACAGAGCAGGTGTGATGTGGTGGTGGATCATTCTCAGCGCTGCAGTGACACTGACGTGGTGGTGGTGTGTTAGTGTGTGTTGTGCTGGTGTAGAGTGGATCAGACACAGCAGTGCTGCTGGAGTTTTTAAACCCCTCAGTGTCTGGACTGAGAACAGTCCACCGACCAAAAACATCCAGCCGACAGCGTCCTGTGTCACTGATGAAGGACTAGAGGACGAGCGACACACACTGTGCAGCGACAGATGAGCTACTGTCTCTGACTCTACATCTACAAGGTGGACCAACGAGGGAGGAGTGTGTCACAGAGTGGACAGAGAGTGGACACAGGGTTTAAAAACTCCAGCAGCACTGCTGTGTCTGATCCACTCTACACCAGCACAACACACACTAACACACCACCACCACGTCAGTGTCACTGCAGCGCTGAGAATGATCCACCACCACATCACACCTGCTCTGTGGGGGTCCTGAGCGCTGAAGAACAGGGAGATAGGGGTTAACAAAGTATGCAGAGCAACATATGGCCCACACTCTTTAAATATAGAATGGTGATTTTAATGTTATACTTGATCAGTGTATTCAGAGGTTACAGTCACTGAGATTATTGCGTATTTTTCCTCATGTGCAGCGATTTCACAAATGTATTTCCTTTAACCTGCTGCTCTCTCTCTCTCTCTCTCTCTCTCTCTCTCTCTCCACAGTGATGAGAAATTTGACGTTCCAGATCACGCCGGACTCCAATAAAGATGGTGAGAGTATTCAGATGGGTCGTGACCTCAAGCTGTCCTGCCATGTAGATGCACAGCCGCAGGATAAGGTCAACTACACCTGGTATAAGAACGGCGCACCAGTTTACCCCTCGGACAGTCTGATTGTCCTGCGCAGTGACCCCGACATGCCCCCAGGCACCAGCAGCCTGGAGATCGTGGACATGAAGTTCAGAGACCAGGCCACGTACAGCTGCATGGCCAACTTCCCCGGGAGCAGTGTTCCAGAGCTCCGCATGGACTTCAACATCACACAGAGCAGCGGTGAGCGCGAGGGGGGCATCACCTTGTAATATTCATGTCCACTGCTGCAAGTTTCTCTTTGATTTTCTTGAGTTTGATTTTTCAATTTACACCACTTTGGGACCACTCTGTTGTTAATTTAAATTGATGAGACAATGATACTGCCCAAAGGTGTGATTGTATGACTGGGTGAGTGTGTGCGAAACGATCCAAAGGTGTGAGTGACTGGGTGAGTGTGATATTTTCATCAAGTTGGAAAATACAAAAATATGCAACAAAAGTTCTCTATCGTCTAAGAATTCTACTTGTCCACGTTAGCTTTAACAAACAATCTCCTTTCATGTCCCTCCATTTAATTTACATCTCTACACTCTTTACCCTGTTAGTCCACTCTTCCCACGTTAGTCCACCTCAGTTCCTGGCATGGGTGTAGGCTTGCATATTGACAGGAGGGACATGTTTCCACCAATATTTTGAATAGAAAGGAATATCCCTACCAGTATTTGAGTGACATACTTTGAGTGGAACATTCTGATTGTGCCTCTTGGATGCCCTGTCTTTAAGAAGACGTTTAGGCATGCCAGAGTTTGATTGGTCGAAAGGGAGGGGACTATGTGAAAGATGATAACACAATGTGCAAATATTGTATTTACTGCTGGACACAGAGGAGCTAAGAGCTGATCAATGTGTTTGTCCAATGAATAACTTACACAGCACTCAGTGTAATGAGGATAAAACTAGTCTGTTTATTACTATTTATGCAGGTTCCCAAACATCTTGGAATTAAGCTGTTTCTAACTATATATATATATATATATATAAACATATTTATTTGTTTTTTGAAGTTATTCTTTGATAGACCAGAGGATTTTCCTGCACCACATTCTTGTCTGTGTGTTTCCAGCACATTAATACTGATCTTGTTCCTGGCTCGGAGCAAAAGGCGTCCTCCACAGAAGAGCTATGAAAAATGAATAGATGCCATATCCCATTTCGATCATTAAGCATCTCCTGATGATGTCCAGAAACCCATGAATAAAACAACACACGAGTCCAGACCTCTAAAGCTTGCTTCTGCTGTGATGAATTTCTGCGCTGCCTTCTGAAGGTGTTTTACTTTGCCTCTGTTAAGTTTTAACCCCTCTTCAGAGGTTAAACACCTCACACGTTATAAAAAAAATGAATACTGATGAGGCATCATTCCAAATTTTTGTCTTCATGCAAAAACATATTGCACAGAATCTTAAAATCCCACACACAGCAAAGGTCCAGCTTAAACAACTCAATCAACCTAGCAGCAGAATTACGCAGCCTTATGCTGTGGTGCAGTGGGGATGCCTGATTATAGGTTTATGCTTTTATTATAGGTTTATGATTATGCTTTTATAGGATATAGATATTGCTTCAGTCCTTCTCAAAGTTATTGGATGGAGCTCTGTTATTGCATCACATGCAAATGTTTCACCAAGTTTTCTAATATGACATTATATGCTTTTCTACAGAGATTATACACTCTGTGCACTTCTCTGGGTGCATCTTAATGTAGCAGAATCTTTGAAATATAAGGCTTGTTCCAATTTCTGTGAGTTGCATATATTGGGAGCCTACAAACACATTTCCTGCATAGGAAACTGTCTAAGTCAGCCATTCAGTGATGTAGTTAGACAGCAATGAGATCGCCTTCCTGTATCCCTCACTTCATGTGACTGGTGTTTACTCCCCTCAGGTCATAGTCATATTAGAGTGTATTGTATGGTTTATCATGATTGTTTTGGCTCCAGTCCCTACTTTATACCCATCATTGTGTCCTTCGCCATGTTTTTATTGTTTTTAATGATGCTGGCAGATAATCAGGGAGCCAGAGCGAGTGATTGGACTTGTTTAGCTGTAGGATTTCTGTGCAACTCTGGGCTTAGCTCTGAGCTCTATTTCCTAATTTGTAGATCTGGCTGTCCCATGTCTTTTTCTCTTGCTGTGAAGGTGGGTCATGTCCCAAAGTATGTCTTTACCAAGCCCCCAAAATCTGGCTTCTGTGAGTAAACAATGCCTAGGGATAGATGCAGTTTGACCCATATTGTGGAAAAGAGGCAGAACATACTGATGCATCTGATCACCCAATCCTTTTGTCTCTTTCAAACCAAAGTGAGTTCGCATCCCTCTTTGTTGGTGATTGCCAGGTTTCCCAAACTACAAGAGCGCTGCCAAAATTCTCCTCGTAATATCAGACATGTTTCAAATGATCTGAGCCACTTAGAAGCATCTAGGCCTGGATTCAGGGGTCTTGTGAATTACAGATTCACATGAGATTGTGAACAATGGTGAGTGAGGCATCAGTGTCACAGCTGGAGTCTTTTGGTGTATGTCCAACTTTAGTGGTTCCCTCAGAAGCCTTGGAAATATGCCTTCGTCAGGAGGAAGTTTTCTACTGGGACATTGTCGGAATGGTGGGTTTTCCTCATGTACCTTTTATAATCTCTGCTCTCTTTTATCAGGAAAGGTTTTTTCTACCACCTTTTTTACTGTTCTATCCTGCCTTTCAAAAATGTTGACCTTCTGGGAGAGCTACAGTGGTTTTCTGGCTCCACATCACCACTGTGATCAATCTCCTCCACTCTCCCCCTTTCTCACATTAATCTTCTTGCTCTGTTTTCCTCGCTGTGCTTTTTCCATTTGTTTTACAGGCTTGTGTTTCTGTTCTAGACTGATATCTGGCAGATATCTATAGCGTCAGGGTTTATCATTTAGCCTTGGGGCTCGTAGCAATGTTCTGTGGCCATTCTTTCACAAGCATCACCTCCAGATAAGGTGAAACATTTAGGGGGTCAATAAAAAGACCAGTGCTGATTGTAGGAAGATATTTTTTATGTTTCTACTCTTCTTGTTCCTTACCCTTACTCTCCTTGGGATAGACCCAGATGGATAATGCTTAAAGCCTCTAAATACTTTTAATTATTGTTAAATATATATATATATATATATATATATATATATATATATATATATATTTAGAGAAAAGACTTCTACCATTTCACTTATGAAATACAGCCCAATTCTGTTAAATTCTATGAGGTTGACATTCACACCTAAGCTTCAAATTTGGCATTTTTCTATTTTAATTAAAATTCAGCACATATACATGTCTCTGCTTTTTCCTGAATCTTTACATACTTCCCAGTCCACTCCATCTTATCTTATGCCAAGTTTTGGGGCTATAAAAAGGGGCTGAAACCCAGTAGACACATGTATGGGATCTGCCTCTTACCATGTGTGTTGTGTTGTATACCAGGTGGTGTCATGTGTGTGAAACAGACCAGTGGACACTCAAGACCTCACTCAGGAATTAAAACCTTTTTATTCTCCAGTGCCTTGGTGTCTGAGGAGTGTGTGTTGGATGGCGAAGCAGGGAGTTTGTTGCTGCTGTTGTTGTTGCTGCTTCGTAAACAACAAGGAAAATCTTGATGAGCTCTAGAATCTGAGGGTGTTATACATATGTAGGAGGTCTTGTTATATGCAACCCTAACCCTAGCCTAGGAGTAAAAATATACCCAATCTTACCTAGTGTTGGTTTAAGAAAAATATAAACATAATTTCACACAGTGCTTCTGAGTGGTGCAGCATATCCCTGATTATACCTCAACCGTCCAAGGTCAGGTGTCACACTCTGGGTGGGTGGGATCTCCCCTCATTTCCCCATCTCTCAGCTGATGTGACAGATCTAAACAGTTTGCATTTCCATCACCAGTCATCAGCTGCAGTTTGAAAATAAGTAATGGATTTGCATCATGTCAGGAAACACAAGTTCACCACCACCCTCATTTCTACCAAACACTTACACAGGACTCTATGTACATAGACATTTATAGATATCTCTCTTTTCTCTTTTCCAGTCATTCCTCCAGTCCTGAGTGTGCCAGTGGGGGGGTATGTGGTTAATGTGACTGAGGGAAGGACGGCTGAGTTAGTTTGTTTGGTGGATGGTAAGCCCCGCCCGCCTGTGATCTGGTCCCGTGGCAACAAGGACCTACCAATGCCATCTGGCGACTGGACCGTGGAGACAAGGGATGGACGTCTGAGGATCACCAACGTCACCCGGGACATGATGGGACCCTACCGATGTCAAACAGCTCCCTACAACGGCCTCAACATCAAACGCAGGACATCACAGGTGCAGCTCAATGTGGAATGTAAGTACCCACAATATTTCACACATCATCACACATCAATCCCCAAATCTCTGGGGCTGTAAACCAGGCATCTTTAAGTTCAAGTGCTGAGCTGTAGTAAGGACACATTCACATTACCAAATCAGACTTAAGCCATTTTCTTTTGGGTACTAGATCTGATATGTGCCCAATTTGTGGGCATGTGTCATGAACGGTCACATTGGATTTCATGTGTATTTTTGCGTGTACACATGGACTTTGCAGTGTAAGTTCCTCATAATAAGAATGGAGGAGAGTCTAGAGCTCAAATATCACTATATAAAACTAAAACTAAAACTACTACACCCAGACATCCTGATGAAGATTAGGAATACAGAAATATAAACTTTCATCATTTAACAAACTGTTTCTATCTGACCTACATTTTACACTACATAGGGTGGAGGGGGGCATTTTTGATTCAGCCGAGGTGCAACAATAACAGGCGGCTGGCTTTTTTTTTTTGCCTTATGGTCCTAATCAAGTCCTGTCAATGAGCTTTTTGCTGTCCTCCTAAGCAAAATGTGATGCTAAATTCTTTATGGGCGTAACCCACATAGTCAGCTTTATTGCTCATCCCACAAATGCATGTTCCACACAAATGTGGTACCATTTATAGGGCAAATTAACAGGCTTTCCAAGAAGCATTGTTACAACCAAGAAATAATCTACAAACACACATCTCCTTACACATTCTTTTGTGATGTGTTTATATCAATTTGTGTATGGTTGATGTTTCAGGGAAAGATTCCTTCACATTACAGTCAGATACAGGCCACTTATATTTATGAATGTGAACTGTAAAGTTCACCAAATCTGATCTGAGCAAAAAAATAAAAAATAAAAAAATTCATAACTGATGAATGAGGCTTGTAATGTGAACATAGCCTAGGACTCTGCCTTTCATCTTTCTGAATGCAGTCCCTTCATCATGAAGGAGCTCTCTGAGATGCAGAATGCTGTCTTTGGCATGTGAAAGCCTCTTAGAAGTTGTGTGCAAACGTGTGGGTGGGCTAATGACATGCTTTGTTAATTTTCTAAGAGAAATTAAGTCCTTTGGCATATCTAATAATTTTCTGACTTTATGTCTAGGGCAATATAACATGTATTATAAAATCACACCATTCCCAAGCAATAACCAGGTAGACAGTAACACTGCCTAATAGACTGAGGTTTTCGTACACCGCTGCCACTCCCAGAGCCAACAGAGCTCACCAAGCAGGGAACAAGTGTCCTACTGGAATTAGTGGAGATCCTGGAGCTTGGAGACTGATGTATAAGCACCCTGCCAGAGCTCCTGGAGCTCACAGACCAAGGTTTTCAAACCCGTCTGGCACTCCCAGAGCTCCATGAGTGTTGCAACAGTGCACGGTTGGAGCTTCTAGAGTGTGTGGGTCGCAGTGTAAGCACCCCGCTGGAGCTCCTGGAGACCGTGGACCGAGGTTTAGCAGCCGCGGGGCCTCCTGGAGCTCACAAACCAAGGTATAAGCACCCCCCAGTGGAGACCCTAGAGCTTGTGGACGGAGGTTTTAGCACTCCCCTGGTGCTCCCAGAGCTCACTGAGCAGAGAGCAAGCTCATGGCTGGATTTGCTGGAGATTGTGGAACAGCACATAAGCACTTCACTGGACCTCCCATAGCTTGCAGACCAAGGTTTAAGTGCCACTGGAGTTCCCAGAGCTAGTGGAACTGGGTTTCTTCGATCTGAAGCTTGTGGAAAGGAGTAAAGTGAGGTTTAATCATGTGGAGTTTGTTGTGGAAACACTGTGTGCCACTTTATATTTGTTCCTTTCTTTGTATCAGAGAAAAACTGTGTGTCATCATAAAACATTGTGAGCCAATTAATAAGAATGGGGAGGCATTACTGTCTTACAGTGAAACAATTAATAAAAAAGGCAGCATTCCTGTTATTGTTATATGAAGCTCACTGCAGTTTACTGGATATACATGGAATCATATATTCGCAGGTTGTCATTTTCATTGTTAACGTATAGTACATTGTTAACTTATAGTAATTATGTGATTTACTGTATTACTATCACACCTCTCAACACTATCCAGGGATCAGTCTGTGTTCTAGTGCAATTACTTTAAATATACAGCAATATTAGATTTAATTTTATATATTATTTTGTATAATGGTCAAGTATATGTGGTCGTGACCCAGTAAAATAAAAAACTGAACAAATTGTGAACACAGGATTTTTCCCACGCAGGATTTTAACAGGTGGGATTTACAGTTTTGCAGTGACCCCGGCCAGGCTTTTGCCTGAAACTGTTTAATGATAGAGGGTGTTATTGCTTTTGATCCATTTGCTGCTACAGGTGCAGTCACCAAACTGAGAAAAGCCTCAGTGTTTTACTCGTGCTGGACTTTGTTGACTTTTACAGCTCTGGTAAAATGTGAAAGACCCTGAACTGTGCAGAGCTATTACCTGAATCATAATCCCTGCGGAGAGCACGGCACAGTTAGATCAGGTTTATGGAAGTTGAACTAATGCGGTTTTAATCCAGGATTAAACACAAGCAGTTTCAGAGAGAGTGAGAGTGAATGTCCCATCATATCATATCATACATCTGTTTCTATATCTGTATTTATATCTTGTTGTTTTTTAAATGTTGTGAAGAAGATGATGAAGGATATTCCTACGCCAACACCGTTCTTACATTGTAAATTAACAGGTTTATTACAATGAAAAGAACAGCATCTAAACAAGCACCAGTGGACTACTTGTTGAGAAGTTTAGCCAATGCCTTCTGACTTTACCCCCCAAGGTCACTTGTTTAAATAGGTTGTTTTGTTCCTATATAAGTTAATGGTATAGTGTCTTGTTTACATCATCTCCTTTTCTAGGACTGAGGAGAGTGACAAGAATTATGACTTCCTGTTTTTTTAACATTCAGGAAAGTTTCTTACTCCAAATACTTGATTCCCATGCAGACATAACCCATATATATGAACTCAGAACAGTCAAACATTTCTTAATGCTGCGCTTAATGGCATATGCATGTAAAATACAAATCAGTCTACTGTATATCTACACTGAACTATCACTGGGTTAGGAACGCATACTTTGTTTCTACACTCTTTTACCATTTTATCAGCCCCACTGGCCATAGAGCAGCACTCTGTATTTCTGCAAAAATACAGACTGTAGACCATCTGTTGTTCTGCAAATGTTGGTCGCCCCCTCCAGTGCTGCTGGAGTTTTTAAACCCCTCAGTGTCTGGACCGAGAACAGTCCACCGCCCAAAACATCCAGCCGACAGCGTCCTGTGTCACTGTGCAGCGACAGATGAGCTACTGTCTCTGACTCTACATCTACAAGGTGGACCAACGAGGGAGGAGTGTCTCACAGAGTGGACAGAGAGTGGACACAGGGTTTAAAAACTCCAGCAGCACTGCTGTGTCTGATCCACTCTACACCAGCACAACACACACTAACACACCACCACCACGTCAGTGTCACTGCAGCGCTGAGAATGATCCACCACCACATCACACCTGCTCTGTAGGGGTTTGTGACCATTAAACATCAGGGTGATTACTATCATTTTTATCATTATTATCTTCATATTACTATATCTCTAAAAAATATTGCTATCAATATTATGATTATCATTAATATTATAATGATAATTAATATTGTGTTGATCACTGTTTTAACTAGCATTAATATTTTCATTACTTTCCTATTATTATATTACTAGAGTTAATATTATAACTTATCAATGGTAACAGAACCTCAGCCCCAGTCAGTGATATATTTAAACAGAGTGCTTTTGGCCTGGACCTGGACCATGTATTAATGCATTCACACTTTCAATAATGCATCCATTACGGTGCTCACAGAATGCGTGTTTTGTAAGTGCCTAAACTAAAAGGGCTGTGAATTCATTAGAGCTCCAGTCACACAAAGACGAGGAGGATAACTCCGCACCACTCAGCGCTCTCCAGTCCTGTCCTCATGAGGCCATTAACAGAAAGCGATGCACTGTGCCTTTATAATGGAGTTTATGTATTTAACTGGGTCTCTCTAAAAAGCTTCCCTCACCAGCAATGTGCTCAGAGGAAGGGATTTGTGATCAATTAGGAAGACTCACATAACAGCCAGGCCATGATCCTCTGAGCTATGCTAAAGCTACTTAAGCTAGAGTTTAGCTTTTATTTTGAAGCTTTACAAAGTTCCCCATAGGTTTGTATTGATCAGAGCTGCTTAAAACTGAGTGCGGATCTCACTGTGTTCAATGACGTATGTATCATTCATTACTTGATTCATTAATTTCTGTATGATTATGGAAACTTGTGCAGATTTGAGTGCAGTTGACGAATCAGCTTTAGTGCCAAAAACTAAGCTCTACCTTTCATTCACAAATCACTTACATGAATGAAGACATTTCAGTTATGACTGAGTAAATGATCAGTGTAAAGGCAAGTGAAGAGTTTTTAGAGTGTTTGCACTGAGATGCACTGCCTGTTTGCACACACCGACATGCGTTGATGATATAAACTCGTGTCTGAGAGAGAGATGTGCTGTGAATTGTGCTGGAGGCACAGAACATTTTGAAAATAAGTGATATAAGACAGGTTCTGCAACTTTAGAAGCGTAGCTGGCCAGCTAGGCTTAGATAATCACACACGTTTAGAGGATAAAGCCTCATATCTCTCAGCACAAAGTCAATTGAAGTGTCTTTGGAGTGTATTGTCTGTTTTCAGCTTCCATGCTCTCTCTTTTAACCCAAACTCCGCGCTAAATTCAGAAAAACTGTGGGCTACTGGGCTTGTGTGTTTCCCCCATCCTGTTTTCAGACTGTGACATCAGCAGTCAGTGAACTCCCACACCGCCCCCTCCCTGTGGTTCTCTTAATGCACATGAATTACTTCATTTTGCCTTGTACTTAAATTAGTCAGACACAGAACTGAAATTTGACACTCCAGGCGCATCATGATTTTTAAATACTGCCCTCATTTTAAGACACCAACCTCATTTTTAAATATCACAGTATACTGTGGAAGTCTTATACATCCCAATGTTAGTATCAGTCGTACGAAATAAGATCACAGTGCAGTATGTCTTTAAACCAAACACAGTGGAGATGCAGCGTGGGTTTATATCAGTGCACATTGGAAGATACCACCACCCACTTTTGTACTGGAGCACCTTGAGCATCAATTGTTATCGTCTCCTCCTCTACATCATGTTATTGCTGTTAGATGATGGTGAACTAATGCGTAATTCAGGGTGCTGATAAGATCAGAAACATCAGGAATTCTGCATTTGTTTTATGATCATATTTGACCAGTCTCTGCTGATGACTGAGGGCCAGTGATTTTATCTTGTAGCTGACGCAGATGCATGGTCTTAGGCTCTAATCCTCATTCGGTTAAGCACTGGTATTAGCTTTTTTTACTGTCACACACAAACACAAACACACACACACACACACACATAAATGAAAGGATCCATGTCCATAAACACTATTAATCTTTCACCCTCCAGCACAATCTATATTAGATATATTTTTTCAGAAATAACAGCATGCACATGCAGAGAGAGAGAGAGAGAGAGAGAGAGAGAAAGAAAGAAAGAAATGGACATAGGGGGTCTCTGTAATTATAGGGCTGCCGTAAAAAAAAAATGGTGTCATTTTCAGGAATCGATCACTGACACGAGAGGAATGAAAGCAAACAAACAGCAGAGAAGAGCGAGAGAGAAAGAAAAGAAGGAGGGGAAGCTGTAATCAAGGAGATGGAGTCTTCCTTTTCCTCTAGCATCAGACACAAGTCCCCTTCTCAGACTCAGAGTCAGATTTGAATAGCTTTATTAGCATGACTGCAGTTAGAACAATTTTGCCAAAAGCAATAACAATAACATAAATACAAAGGAAAAATAAAAGCAGCAAAAAAATTGCAAATAATTGACATCAGTGAATAAAAATAATAATTAATAAAGTTTTGGCAGGATTTACAGAAAGATGTATGTATATAAATATACTTGGTACTTGGTCAGGATCCGTCTCTGCTGTGGGTCTCTGATGCTGAGGAGATACAGTTCCAGTCTGTACTCTCTTTTTACGGATCAGAAACACTCCAGTCTACTCTGAGACTGGATCTGGTTCTTCCAGTGTTCTAGATAACTGTTCTTACTCTTAGTGATGATCTGGTTGGTGTTCAGTCGGTGGGATGGGGCAGTGCTGGAGCCTGACTGAGGGTCTGAGAGGGACCAGTTGACTGAGGGAATTCTTCTTGGGGCTGTGCTCTTGACTCTGTAGAGCTTTAAACAGCAGAGTTTCTTTGGGGCTTGAATTTAGGTGTGTCCAGAAATGTAGGGCTCTTTTTTGGATGTTTATTAACAGGGGGAATCTGCCTAAATCTGCCCTGCACACGTTGGTTGGAGTTTTCCTTTGGACTCTACAGAATTCAGCGTGCAGGGCTTATGTTGGATCCCGTACAGCGCAATGGGCTGGATCACACTTTCGACTCATTTACACACTTTGGGAATGCGTGGTAGAATTTCCTCCTGATTATGGACAGTGCTCTGCGAGGCTGAGGCTCCCGGATGCTGTAATGTCAAGTACGTGTGCTCAAGGGTAGGGCTGCTCAGTGTGAACTGGTACCTGTGTTCCTGACAGCTGGGTTTTTGTGGAACACCATGACTTTTGTCTTCTTGAGGTTGCCAGGGCACACTTTGGGCAGAACTGCTCCAGCAGGTCCAAGTGCTGCTGTAGACCCTGAGCGCTCGTGAACAGCAGCACCAGGTTGTCTGTGTAGAGCAGGAACTTCACCTCCCCCCCTGCATAGTGAGACCTAGGGCTGCAGACTGCTCCAGCTGCACCGCTAACTCATTAATGCAGATGTTAAACAGTGTTGGATTCAGGCTGCAGCCCTGCCTCACCCTCTTTTCTGAGTGAAGAACGTTTTCGCCAATTCGTACGGCACATTTGTTTTCATGACTTGTTTGATGACATTGTACTCTTTACCCCAGACTTCACCCCGTAGTGAGAGACCCTCGTGCCAAATAGAGCCTTCCGGGTTTGGTGAACATGTTGTTCTGTTGAGGGTGTGTAAAGTGTAGATGTGGTCCATAGTTCTGTGATTTGGGAGGAATTCGATTTGACTCATCAATTTACTCAGGACACTGTGTTCGTTAATGAAAGATAAAATTCTGTTGTTTAAAATGCTGTTAAAGGTTTTCCCCAGATTACTGCTCACACAGATGCCTCTGAAATTGTTAGGGTCCAGTTTGTCTCCACTCTTATGGATGGGGTGATGAGTCCTTGGTTGTAATGTTTTTGAGCACAGCCCTCTGAAGCTCAGGAGTGTTGCTTTTGATCATTTCGTTCCTGATGCCATCAGGGCCAGAGGCTTTTTTTAGGTTTTAGAGATTTGAGGTGTAGAGCCAGTTCTTCCTGTGTAATGTTTAGTCGAGGGGGTTCTGATGGTCTTTTATGGAGTGTTCTAGTGAATGTAATTTATGTTTAATAAGGTCATAAATAGGATTATGGTCTTCTTTGGGGATTTCTTTGTAAATCTGTTCAAAGTGTGTTTTCCAAATTTCTTTCTAAATGTGGTGTTTTCTAAAGGTAGAGCCTGTGGTTGTGTTGTGCCCAAACTATTCCATAATTCCCAGAACTGATTTTGTTTAATCAGACAAATTCAGTTTCTCTGAGGGTTTTGTTGGTATAGTTTATTTTTTTTCATGTGGACTAATCATTTATATTGTTTTAGTTGCATGTTTCTTAACTCTGGATTGTCTGGTTGTCTGTGTTTGTGTTTTGATAGTTTTCTAAGTTCTTTTCAGAGAGATTTGCATTCATTATCAAGCCATTTCCCTTTTCCTAGAACTTTTGAACTCTTTTTTTTGTCCTTTGAAGGTCGGCCACGTTTGCTGCTTTTTTGGGAAATATTGTTGATTTCTGTGGTGGCGCGGTTTACACTGATCTTGCTGTTTTGAAGGTTGTTGTTACTAAAGTTAGTGATTTGCTTTGATATCTGAGGTGAATTTTATGCCTGTGTGAATTTCTCAAGGCTGTCCGGGGCCCACCTGTACGTCCTGTGGTGTGAGTACAGTTTACAGGGCTCTGTTACTGCAGGTTTGGGGTGGTTTGATAGTTTGAGGTAGATGTTAATTTGGCTGTGGTCTGATAGTGGAGACTTCTGCTGGACAGAGAATGCATTAATGGTGCTGGGGTCCATGTCAGCGATGGTGTAGTAAAGAGCTGAGCAGTATGTGAACCTTCCCAGAGAGTCCCCTGTGGTCCTGCCATTCACTATGTACAGACCTAGGGTTCGACAGAGATACACTAACTCTTTCTCAAGTGTGTTTACAGTGTGGTCAAGGTTGTTTCTGTGTTTGAGGGTTGGTGTGAGACACAGATGACTTTGGCCAAACACATGTTTGTTGCCCTGTGGGTCTTAATGATCAGGTTTGGCTCCTGTCCAAGCGTTAAAGTCTTCACACAGCAGCACGTTGCCCTGGGCCTGGAAGTGGCTGATCTCTGTGGAGGTTGTTTAGGGTCTCCTCGTTGTAGTAGGGGGGGGGGTTATTGGAGGAGTGTAAACAGCACAGAGGAACGTGTCTGTCTCTGATAGGCCTATTTTTTTGTTGAAGTTTTAGCCAGCAGTGTGATTTCCCTAATTTTACCACTGAGATATGGTTGGCCAGTCCTGCTCTGTACCACACTACAATCCCTCCAGAGACTCATCCACAGTGGACCGTGTTCAGTTTGAGCAAGGGTATAATAATCTCACAGTAGCCTGAGGGACAGTGGGTGGGGATGTCATCACTGCAACACATCTCAGTTAAAATGAGGATGTCTACATTCTTCAGGAATTCAGGATCTCTACTTTTCACTCCGAAGATTGAGGAGTAGAGACCCTGAATATTCCAGCAACTGATGTGGAAAGAGTGCATTTTAAAAAGAAAAATCAAATAAACCTAGATCAATGTGTGGTGGGACAGGACAGAGGACGTATTTAAATTATCCTAGTGCAACTTTGTATTAATATAAATTACTGTTATAGTACTATTATAATAATAATCCTGTAGATGATGTGGGTGGGGTCGGATTGTGGTAGCAGGGTGGAGATGGCGATGTGACTCTCTGGGAACTCCTTCCTGGCTCTCACAGCAACTCTCCGTACTACCTCAGCGGTGTTGCTGCGCCGGGTGTGGAGATCATTGGTGTCTGTGTGGATGATGATGTGCTGTGGTTCTCCTTTGCTGTCACCTGGTGCTGAGTGAACAGCTTCTAGGGGTCCAGAAATTTCCGCTTGGAGTCCATAAGCAGCACGACTTGGAGTCTGTGCTCTGCTGGTTCTGGGCTCTCTGCTGGGCTCAGGGGCTGGCGAGGGCTCTGCAGCTGGAGTTGTCTGAATGTCAGGTGTGGAGTCCTTTGCTTTGCAGGTGTTGAAGGTGAGCAGGGGTCAGTGGTTGTGCTGTTCATGGGAGAGGTGGCAGTGTGTGGGACTGTGAAGGCTAAGGCAGAGTCTCTGAAGTTCTTCAGCAGCTCTTTCAGATCTTCTGTCTGCTTTATCAGGGTCTTTCCTTTTTTTGCCCCATCTTCCTTGAGTTTTGCCCTCTGTACCCGTAGACCGTGGTTCTCTTGTTGGAGCTCTTTCAGGCTCTCTCTGAGCTCTGCTGTGCTGGATCTCCTCTCAGCTGCTTGATGGGGGTGGTGGACTTCTCTGAGAGTCTGGCATGTGTGAACAGTTTGAATTCAGTAAAGTCCAGTTCCAGCAGAGCCAGGTTCTCCTTCAGCTGTTCTTCTGAAGGGGAGGGGGTTGGGTTGTGGTGGAAGGTGTGAATGGGGTCTCTGGATTGACCTCTTCTCAGTCTGCATTGTTCACAGTGGCACCTTCTCCCTCTCTCTCCACCTCTCTCCCTCTCACCTTTCTTCAACAGGGGGAAGGTCTCCTCAAAGGAGCCCAGACTGAGCTCATTGCCCTGGATCAGCACTGTGCCCTTGATGTAGTAGGTGATTGTGAGGACAGGGTAGTCAGTGTCCAGGTTTCCGTCCTCACACACAGTGATTCTTCCCCCTCTGCTGATGCCTTCATCACAGTGTAGGGGTGGATCTCAGTGCTGACGTGTGGACGATCAGGTTGTTTTTGATCCTCCAGTCATTCAGGTGGATGTAGTCAGAGTGTCTGGGTTCTCTGCTAGAACGTGTTCTACGTGTTTCCTCTTTGCCTGGGCACTCTTACACTTCGGGGGGATACTCCACCTCTCTGCTCTGAGCAGGCCTGGTTGCCATGGTGACAGACAGGTTTGTGTATTGCAGCTGCTGCAGGCGCAGGGGGGATTGGCCACATCTGGGGCCTCAGGTAGCTTAAGCTGCTGGCTACTAGCTGGTTAAGGTAACTTTGTTTTGCTGTTTTCTTTCTATATTTTAATGTTAAAGCAGGGTTTAATTTGTGTGAATTTTGCTGTAGAAACCTCTGGTCCTGAGGAGTCTGGAGTTCTGCTTGTCTTTATTGCGAGTTCTTCAGTTTTTCTTCTGTAAACTGAGGTCCACATGCTGTTTGTAGCTGTTCCCTTTGTTTGAAACGTTGGTTTAGTTGTTGGTAATTCCTTTAGAAGTTTGACAATTCCAGAAAGGTTGTTGGTCGTAAATCCAATTATCCAGTGTTTTCAAGTTATTTCCTATTTGTCCCACTTTAGGATCTATATTTTGTTGATTTTTTTCAGGAGCTCATGTTAACTGTGGCTTCCTCTTGTACTTTGGTGTTGTTTACTTCTCACTCATGGCACAACAGTGGAATTTTTCATCTCATTTTATTACTTGTTTTTTTTTATTTACTTGTTTTTTTTGTTTTTTTTTTGACTTATTTAGTATTCCAATATTTGGACTCAGTTATGTTCATGTGGGTAAAGGCTGATTCACACAATTTACATGAAGCAATCTGCCAACCTGCACGTCATACTCAGCACCACTATAATATTTCAGTCCTGCGTGTCCAAATATGATGCATGGGGAGTCCCTACCATGACTGTACATCACACTGGGGGCTCATATCCAAGTGGCAATATTCAAATAGTATAGATTAAAAAGGTGTTTCCTTCATTTTATTCTTTTTGTTTTACCAAGTCTCAAGTATTCTTTGTTTCACTCATTTTGTTTTAATGGATAATTTGTCAAGCAGGCGTCCCAGTAATCCTCAGTGAGTGTGGGCTCATATTTGGACTTAATAATTTTCATGTGGGAAAAGGCTGATTCACATTAAAATGAGTCACGATCGACTAAAGTGCACGGTGTAATTGACTGGTTAATCACAATCGACGTATTGGACCCTGGTGTAGTGTAAAGACTTCCCAGAAGAGTAGAGACCAAACTCGCCACTAATACTCTTCATTTCAGAGGAAAATCAGAAGGACGACAGGGACTCATTCCTAAAGGCAACGTAGACGATTCTGGAGAACTACTTTTCTCACAGCAAAACAAACCCCCTCACCTCCTGTTTGTGTTCATTCAAATGCTCTGCCCTCCGAGGACACGGAAGGCATTGCAAGACCTTTTTAACAGGCATCTGTTATTTTTCATTGTGTGAATTTCCACAGAATAACTCGATCTGTTTAATTTTGTAGCACTTTCACTCTGTGTTTACTTTCATGCAGTTAGCGCTCTCCTGAATTTAGAGTCAGTTCCACCTTAAGTAATGTAACTGTAACAGCAGAAATAAGTCAGTGTTACCCCCCTATGGAGCAGGAATAGAGCAACATCCTCATCTCGGTTCATGCTTTTCAACGTTTCCAACGTTCAAACTCCTCCAGTTTTTCAGTTGTGAGCACAGAAATAGAGAGAGAGAGAGAGAGAGAGAGAGAGATGAACTCTACATTCATTTACTGAATGTAGAGTTAGTAAATTGTGAGGAAGCATTCTGTGAATTTTCTGAAAATGTATTGGATTAAATCATGAACGTCACTTTTAAGGCCAAATTGCACAATGTCTCACTTGTTGTTTACAAGGCTTTCAGACAGATGTTGTGTCCCTTCCCACACTGTCCACTCTCACAGCCACTGGAGCTCAGGACACTGCCCATAGAGCAGAACAGCCTCACTCTATCAGGTGCACTTTCTACTTCACCGGCCCTGGGAGTAGTCTCATATGATGTTGTGATGTGATGAAGACGAGGCCCTCTGGGGGACACAGTTGAAATGCTGGAGTCACAGGAGGAAACCTGGCAGCAGTGTGTCTTTCTGAAGGTTGAGGCGTGCACAGTGGGTTTGGGTACCGAAGTCAGTATGTTTAAGGGTACCATCCAAATGAAGTGTCTGTTACCTGGTTACAATTCATATCAAATCAGTCAGTGCCAAAATTCGCTACCAGAAGTACACCCAGTCAGGGCAGTGTGGTCACATTCTTCAAAACCTGACGCAGCTAAGCTCTCTTCAGTACTTGTAATGTGAAGTGCAAAGCTGACCGTGGCAGCACCTCTGACCCGAGCAAATGCTTTGAAGGGCTTAAGTGTATTCTTGACGGGGCTGAAGCAACTTCTTGTTGCTTGTGTGAATGTGCTCGTCTGAGGAATCACTCCCTCAGCATTCCACACAAGAAGAAACAAACCATTTCTTAAGTCTCTCTCAGGAGTAAGTTTAATTCATGATACAACACATATTGTGGTAAGAGAACTGCTTCTCTGAGAGTAAAGAACACCACTGAGTCCTTGAAGCTAAGCACGAAGCTGAATGGTCTTAAAGTGACAATACACCCAACTATTACAAACAATTAAATTGTACAGAGTGACATACCAAGTCCATGGCAGTGACTTCATTGACAGTTGTTTCAGTCGACAGCAATCTAACGGTCACCTGTCCTCATGAGGGCGATTACTGAGACACTGTAGTTAAGAGAGCGATTGTGTCACGGCTTTTTCACGGCCACCGCCCGCAACTAGTGTTGTTTTACCTCAGTGGCTAGTGTCGCCTCAGCAGTGGATTCTAATCTTCCCGTTTTTTCACAATTTAAATAATTTTGACTGTGGGGGATGAGCGAAACAGATGGGAGTTGTTCTTGCACTGCATTCTGGGATTGCCTTCTCAGCAGAGTAAGGGTTCGATGCTGCCTTAAAATTCAGCCAGATTAAGATATCTTAGTAGACAGTATAATGAGGTATCTAGGAATCGGGACAGCCTACGTGTCGGGAGTGTGCACACTGTGATGTAAAATGCTCTCTAGTTACAACTCAGGTTTTGGGACAGACCTTAATAGTGCACAGGTCAAGGACAGAGAGTGTGGTAACTGTAGGGGGCACAAAAACAGAATTCAGTGCAGACCAGTCTCTCAGTCACTCCCTACACTCCTCCAAGACTCTGGGAGTGCATGCTGACTCTGACCAGAGCTCAGGGACCAATCAGAGAGAGGGAGCACACAGTAGCTCTCCTGAGAACTGATTGTGTATGCCTGTGTGGGACTATTGTTTGCGGTCTATTTGCGAAGTATTGTCTCGTATTTGTCCGATAGTAACCGAGCTGTTTGTTCTTGTATGTCTTTTGATACTAGATATTTTTTTTGACTCCACTTTTGTCTTGTCATTTGATTTTGTTTGCTCTTGTGGATTGCCTGACTGGATTTGACTTCTGCTTTCTGGCTGTGCCCCCAATTATAGTATTCTCTTGTCCGCACTTGCCTTCCTAGTTCTTGCTTACAAAATGAGCCATTATTTGATTTATTAATGATCATTACAGTGTGTATTTATTAATTAAAATATCTATTATGAGCCAAATAATTCAATAACAGTGCATCTGCACAGTGTGTGTCCCTCGTCCTCTATTCCTTTATCAGTGACACAGGACGCTGTCGGCTGGATGTTTTTGGTCGGTGGACTGTTCTCGGTCCAGACACTGAGGCGTTTAAAAACTCCAGCAGCACTGCTGTGTCTGATCCACTCTACACCAGCACAACACACACTCACACACCACCACCACGTCAGTGTCACTGCAGCGATGAGAATGATATATATATCTAAGTGATATTTTGTATTTTTATCTCTGAAATCTCTGAATGTGACGTAATGCTGTTGTGCATTAAATACATTTGCTGACCCTTATGTTTCATTTGCTCTAAGTGGTCATTTTCATACCTAATAGCTAATAGCTGGTGCTTAATCATCTGCAACAACTAGAACACGCAGAATTGATTAGGAGCAATTAACACGGAGTGTATGGAGGCTGTTATTGATTTAGTCTGTCGCCGCACGTATAGAGGCTCAGTGAAGTGAAGTGCACCAGCACTGAGTAGGAATATTCCTACTCAGAAATATTTTATATTTGCCTTTTTTAGACGAGTTTAGTGCAGAAAGAATCAACAGCAGCCGTGTAATACCTGCCTGTGTTATTGCATTTAAATTAGTACCATATCCTGATTCATCTCCCAGTATTAAAACACTAATGAATGCCTGTTGTGATGTGTTGTCATTAGAGGCTGTTTACTGGCTCATTTGCATATTACACCTTTTAGCACTTAGTATTGTGATGGCAAAGTGATACTGAGATTAGAAATGAACTCCATCGTAAATGGCACATGGACAGACATAGATTCTGTTTCTGCTAAGAATTAAAATAAATCAATTTGATAATTTTAAAGGAATGTAAAATGAACAGCATATGGACCTGGAGCTGTCAGTGTGCTGCAGTCCTCTACCCTCCACCATTAGTTACATAGTGCAGTTTCTGAAGTGCTGAGTAGTAATTACAGAGGCTCTAATTCTCCCTATTACAGTGCAGTGGCTGGGTGTCCACTCAAACAATTCCCAAGTGTTCTGAGCAGCAAAGAAATATTGTCAGAATTAAATGTGAAAAGAGTCGTGTTTCCAATCACTGCACTTTTGCGAATGAACTCCAGACAACGTCAGAGGGAGAGGGGGAGATCTGAGTGGGTTTTAGCTTTGATTAGAATCATGTTTTACAGCGGTTTATATCACAAACGCACTTTGTATCAAAAAGCTTGACGTAATATTTATTCTTTGGGGATTCTGTGTAGTGTCTGTTGTACAGAATCTGTTCTTAATGCTGTGATGGAAGAGTAAATGAATGCTGTGTGGTCTCTGAGTGGTGCACAGTGCTGTAAATGTGTACAATAAGAGATAAGATAGAAGAGTCTTCATTGTCATTATACACGAGTGTAATGCAGCAGGACATATATTTACATATCCAAATTTACACGGACAACAGAATAGTCAGCAATGTGGATTATAAGGAGTCTTGTGGTAGACAGCAGTATAAATTACACTCAGAAGTTCAAGTAGAATTGTGGGTAGTGTTCCCATGATTCTGTTACAGGTTTCTGTATAAATAAGGTGCATTCTATATGTACATCAGAACAATGGAATGCAAATATAAATCAAGCAATAAGCTACACATGCACTAAAATAAGAAGCTCAGGGGGTGCTGGTGTGAAAACAGAGTGGAAAATAGAAGAGAAGAGGAAGGAGAGTCGGGGGGAGTACGTTAAAAGCCTGTGGTGGCAGGGTCAGTCGGGGGCGATGGGGCACACTGGGTATGAAGCAGCCGAAAGGTCATTGTTTATTCAAAGAACCCCTTTTCCATCGCGTTGTTTCTCATGTTTAGCATTTCAATAATGTGTCATTTACTTTAAAGCAACATTTGGGAAATATTTATACCTTAAAAAAGAGATTTGGGAATTGTGAAAATGTGAGTAAAAACGTGAAAGGCCCAGAATAAAAACATATTGACGCTCGGACAGGAGGTGACTGAAATGTGAAGCGTATTCTTGTTCATGTGTAAGATTACTCTAAAATTTTATTTCCAGTTTTCACAATAGCAAAGCAAGTATAACATTATATATGTAATCACTGATACAGAGTAACGTCTCAGCCGTCCAAGACTGGGACTCCGAGGGTGTACAGTTGGCTTGGGGTGGGTCAGATGACCTCCTCCCTCCCTCGCTCCCTCATCACATGGCACCAGTCAGCGCAGGCATCTTTTAGCTGATGTTGCAGACCCAGGCAGTGGGTTTGTGGGGGCGTCCGGTGATGTTACATTAGCAGAAATGTGAAAAAAAGTGATAGTTGAAATCATGTCTCTGAGTTCAGCATGATTTCATCGAGTAAATGGCAACTGTGGTTCTGTGCAGTTCTCTAATATGGGCATGTGCCGATTTTTCATTAAGAACATCAACACTATAGATTTATCATGTTTTATGATGTCTCTGGCGTAGACATTTACCTATATTACATCTATCTACACATTTAAAGGATGTGGTCCCTATTCGAAACTCAGCTGTTTCTACTTTTTAAGTTTAAAAATGTAACATACAATTGTTATTGACAATTCAACTCTTCATTCACTCGTTTGTCACTTTATGGTAATTGTTGCACAGTATTAAAATGACAATTGTCATTTAAAAAAATAATAAATAAATACAATTTAATCAACATCAACATGATCATCTTTAAATCGTCTAAACAAAAACTCACATATACTTCTGGATACAATATGATAAGAAGAGTCTGTAACTCTTCTCTAGTTCAGGGTCGCGGTGGGTCCGGATCTTACCCAGAATCACTGGGCACAGGGGGATGGCCCCAGTCCATCGCAGGGCGATACACACTCACACATTCACTCAGACAGGGGGAGAACAAATCAAAGTCCCCACAATTACATGTTAAACAAGAATGCTTTAAAACTGACTTGTACAGATGCAACTAATAACAGTTACGAAGGTTGTGCAGAGTGGAGTAAGAATGCCATTGTTCCGTAACTCTTTGTTTCTCTGTGTGTAACGAAAGTGTATGAAAATGAAGGCTTTTTTGCATTGAACTAAATCACACCATACTCTGTTTTCCCTGATCCTCAGACCCTCCCGTGGTGGACCCTCTGTTTCAAGACGTCCGCTCTCCGACTCTCCAGACGGTTCTCCTCCGCTGCATGGTGCTGAAGTCCAATCCCAACCGTGTTGACCGGGTCAACTGGTTTAAGAATGGAAATCGCTTCTTACCGACTCCCATGAACCCACCGGACCTGACCCAGCACAGCTTCAAACTCAACTCCAGCACAAACGGAACGTACGAGTGTCGCATCAGCAACGGAGCCGGGACCTCCACCTGCACCTTCTCTGTCTCTGGTCAGTGCTTTCAAACACAGGTGGACATACAGAATACACACTCTACACAGTGTCTGTACTTTACAGTAGATTATTTTTTTTACAGGAAAGGTACTTTAAGTGTGTTTAAGAGAGTATTAGCTCAGTGTGAGATGTGTTTGTTAGAATTGAAAAAAGCGATGTTACTGAGTTCAGGAAAATTATTTACTGAAATAGTGTCATTCTGCAGCTGTGAGTCACTCTGTAAAGTCTGGAACAATCATTCACTCTCAGAACAACTGTCACTGTGTCGGTACCCTCAGGGGAACATATCCAGTACTTTTAATAAGGGGACATAGTTGTACCATATTCAATAATAACTGTAGATTTTAAAGTTGTGTTGATTCCATACGCTCCATTTCATCTCCATTAATAATATTATTACACTTACACTGTTTGCACCTTTAGTGACAATAACATTCATTCAAAACTACTGACACATATCTAACCACATAACACAGAAGACATTTCCATTAAGTTAATAATTTATACATTTTCTATATTTAGGCATTGTTTACCAATTTAGTAATGTTTATATCATCTTAAATATCATTAAATCATATACCACAAGTCACCTGGAGGTTGTGGGTTTGAGTCCCGCTCCAGGTGACTGTCTGTGAGGAGTGTGGTGTGTTCTCCCTGTGTCTGCGTGGGTTTCCTCCAGGTGACTGTCTGTGAGGAGTGTGGTGTGTTCTCCCTGTGTCTGCGTGGGTTTCCTCCAGGTGACTGTCTGTGAGGAGTGTGGTGTGTTCTCCCTGTGTCTGCGTGGGTTTCCTCCAGGTGACTGTCTGTGAGGAGTGTGGTGTGTTCTCTCTGTGTCTGCGTGGGTTTCCTCCGGGTGACTGTCTGTGAGGAGTGCGGTGTGTTCTCTCTGTGTCTGCGTGGGTTTCCTCCGGGTGACTGTCTGTGAGGAGTGCGGTGTGTTCTCTCTGTGTCTGCGTGGGTTTCCTCCGGGTGACTGTCTGTGAGGAGTGTGGTGTGTTCTCTCTGTGTCTGCATGGGTTTCCTCCGGGTGACTGTCTGTGAGGAGTGTGGTGTGTTCTCCCTGTGTCTGCGTGGGTTTCCTCCAGGTGACTGTCTGTGAGGAGTGCGGTGTGTTCTCTCTGTGTCTGCGTGGGTTTCCTCCGGGTGACTGTCTGTGAGGAGTGTGGTGTGTTCTCTCTGTGTCTGCGTGGGTTTCCTCCGGGTGACTGTCTGTGAGGAGTGTGGTGTATTCTCCCTGTGTCTGCGTGGTTTTCCTCCGGGTGACTGTCTGTGAGGAGTGTGGTGTGTTCTCCCTGTGTCTGTGTGGGTTTCCTCCGGGTGACTGTCTGTGAGGAGTGTGGTGTGTTCTCTCTGTGTCTGTGTGGGTTTCCTCCAGGTGACTGTCTGTGAGGAGTGTGGTGTGTTCTCCCTGTGTCTGCGTGGGTTTCCTCCGGGTGACTGTCTGTGAGGAGTGTGGTGTGTTCTCCCTGTGTCTGCGTGGGTTTCCTCCGGGTGACTGTCTGTGAGGAGTGATGATTGAGTCGCTGTAGTTAGAGAGAGATTGCCTCATGGTTTGTTCCCGCACTGGTGTTTACTTCCCTCAGCTGCTAGCATCTCCTCAGCATTTTAGTGCAATGGATTATGTTCTTCCACTTTTTGTCCCAATTTTTTTTATTTTTGTTCTGGATGAAGAGCAAAATAGATGAGAGATGTGCTTGTGATTGCCTTAGCAGCCAAGGAACTGTTCGATGCTGCCTTAAAAACATTTAGGTACTAAGGTACAATATGCAGCATATTTAATGTGTCTGAGAATTGGGACAGACTACATCTTCTGTGTTCGCACACCATGACATAAAATACTCTGTGTAGCTTTTGTAGGTTTTGGGACAGACCCTTTTTTATAGAATGTTATTATAATCTTAAGTAAATTCTTGGTAAATTACTACAGGTGAAAAATGGGAAAAGCTAAGAGCATTATTTCAAATTCTACAACATTAACTTTAATAACTATGCAAGAGGTAGTGTGCAACTGTGCCAAGATGCACTGGAACACACTGTGGTCAGAGGCAATACACAGAATAAACTGGTGGAAGAATCATCTGGGATGTTTTGACTTTTTCCATGAATGTGATTTGATGTGTTTAGTTACTTTCTCTTTGTTTAAATTTGTGCACACATCTGTATGAGCACCGTGTTCAGAGTAAAGTAGCTCCGCCTGGAGATCACTCGCGTTTACGCTGTGATTGGTTGCTCAGCAGCAGGAAATTTTCTGGCCTCTCTTAGATTTGACAGCTTCCCCTCTCTCTCCGTTGAGAGCTTATCTCTCGCTCGACCGGGGTGAGACATATCCCCAACGTAGCAGCTAAAGCGTTCTAATTCTATCAGCGGGCTCCATCTCCACAGCCACCGCTGTTCACTTAAGAGGACTCCGGCCCATCACTTTCCAGCTCAAGATTTCAATCCGTAACTTAATTTTCTTTTTTTTAACTCGTTGAATCAGACGCAGAAAAGATTGTTTTCAGTGTTGAACACGGGTTTATTGACGAGTCTCGTCCTCAGGATAAATTGCTTGGTGACCCCTCCACGTCCAGAAGCCCTGGGCACAGGGCACAGATTCATTTTTAGACGTGAGAGAGAGCACAGCTTTGTCCTGCTGAACGTGACGGCTTTCACAAAGCGAGCAGTGCCTGAAGAGCAGAGACGGAGAGGCACGGGTTTAATTCTGCTTTCAGTGTAACAAAGTGAACACGTCCTACACTTTAACATCGTTCAAACATCAGTAAACATCCATACATTGTCACGAGGTCCACATTGGTGTGTTGTGCTACCACAGATCCAGCCCCCTACAATCTAAAACACTCAGGGGGTAGGACTCCATGGGTGAGGGAAACTCCACCTCGAGATGAGAGAGAGATGTTGGCAAATGATCACTGTCCGGTCAAAAAGATGCATTTCCAAAATAGCAACTTTATAGGAAAAGGAAAACCTTCTTAGAATTTAATATAATTAATTTAACAAATATAGAGATACGTGTTTTTGATTGGACAGCGACGAAATAGACCCAACTGATGATTTACGCTTTATTTGCACACCTCAAAACTGGACGTTCAGTTTTAACGTCGTGTGTGTGTTCTCCTTTCAGCTCGTCCCTACAACGTGGAGTTCTACTACGACACGCCGAACCCCATCCGCATCCTCAAAGGAAACAACTACTCCTACAACCTGCAGTGGACACAGAAAGAGCCGGCCGCTGTGGACAAAATCATAGGCTACTGGATCAATGTCCAACAGGTACCACATTCCCATAAACATGGACATTGATACGGTCACCGGAGAGTGGGGGGTGTTAATGCTTTCTCGCAGTCGGCTGTTGGCTGCGCAGGTGACATATCGGAAACGATAGTCTGCATATACTCCACTCTCTTCTGACTTCTTTCCGGGTATTGAGTGTTAGAGAGAGGGTGAGAGTGTGTGAGAGAGGGTGAGAGTGTGTGTGTGAGAGAGAGAGAGGGAGAGAGCATCCTGAATAAATGTTTGTGTTTATAATAGCAGTCGGGGGAATAGAGGCGGCTGTGTGAGAGCAGACGGGTGATCGATTAGAGCTTGTACTGCATTAAAAACACTGTGAACACACCCCTCAGAGGACAGCCACTTCTCTCTCTCTCTCTCTCTCTCTCTCTCTCTCTCTCTCGCTCTCTCTCACACACACACACACACTCAGATCAGTCTGAGTATCTGAGAGTGCCTCCTTCTTTCCAGCCACCTGTCTATCTTCATACATCCCTCTTCCTTTTGTTTTCTCACTCAACTCTCACTGGGATCTCCTCCCTCTCATTTTTCCTTTCCTTCTCTGTCATCCCTCTATTCCTTTCCTGCCCAACAGCTTGTATTATCTCCCTCTCTCTTTCTCACTCATTCTTCTCTCTGCTCTTTTATAAGCTCTTCTCCTGTCATTGTTATCTAGCATCATTCTCTCTGGTTTCCACAGCTGTTGCTACAAAATTAGACCTGAGGTCTGTGTAGATGTAATTTCTGATTTTCAGGGCATTGCATAAAATCATGGAGAGAAAATAGGAGTTTTATTGATTAGAATACGTAAACCATTCTGATGGCATCGATACAACTTTACCTTCACCGCACTGTTCTGACATCAAGAGGGAGGCAGATGTAGGAGGAGGTGTACTCCTACCCTCTTCCAAAAGTTACATAGTGCAGTTTCTGCAGTGCTGTGCATGGGGTAGCAACAACAGAGGCTCTATTGTCCCCGTTACAGCTCAGTGGAGCATCAAAATTATTTTGAAGCTGCAACTTTAAAGTAAAAATACTACATAGTGTTGCTTTAAATTGAGAAGAAGTTCTGAGTCGCTTTCCAACTTAAACAGTGCTCTGTAACACAATTACTCCTCTTAGTTCCACGTTAAATGGTTTATATTCAAACGCATTTCCCTTTTTCCTGTAGAAGCCACTTGAAAAAACCATGCCTCTTAAAAAGGGCTTTAAATTTGCAGCAAATATCTCCACAACAAAAACAAAACTGAGGTGTATTCAGTTACTGTTAAATAATAGAGTTACTTTTAATACTTTACCCGAGGCAAACAGAAAAACACGGCTGTTTCGAGGTTAAGGCACATTCACGTCTGGTTTGTGTAACATTTAATCGTTAATCGAAACATGATTTGACAGTTTACTTGACTCCTCTAAAATAATCATTATTTGCAGCACTGCCACTGTGATACGGACTCGTTCCACGCGGTGCGGCCCGAGCAGGACTCCGCTGCTGGACCCTGGGGGTTAATGTGTGTTACGTAAAGTCAGGAATATGAGCTTGTATTTAATGTTATTCTGACATTAATCAATAATCCTCAGAGGGAGATTAGATCAGTAATCCACCGCCGCAGATTACAGTCCCAAAATAGAGAGTGAGGGCTAAGTGGGACAGTGTTTACCTTCTAGATGTTTCTAAAAGACCCACCTTTAGT